>NC_044382.1:422788-455288 GCF_006542625.1 Nomascus leucogenys | reverse complement strand
GGAGGTAATAACGTCTTTTCGACAATTGGTTCAGGAACAATTGAATATCCATAGGAGAAAGAAATTAACCTTAATCCCAACCTCACACTATAACAAAAAATTAATACGAAATAGAATTTACACTTGAACATGAAAGCTAAAATTTAAAAGTTTCTAGATTAAAAGGAAAAAAACAGGGGAGTGTTTGGGGGTGTGTGTCTCTGTATGTGTGTGTGTGTTTGGAACAGGGTCTTGCTCTGTTGTCCTGGCAGCAGTGCAGCAGTGACATCTCTGCTTACTCCAGCCTCAATCTCCAGGCTCAACCCATACTCCCACCTTACCCTCCCCAGTAGCTACAGAAACTGCAGGTGTGCGACACCACCCCTGACTAATTTGGGGATTTTCTGTAGAGATGGTGTCCCAATATGTTGCCCAGACTGGCCTTGAACCCATCGGTTCAAATAACCCATCTGCCTCGGCCTCCCAAAGTGCTGGGATTACAGGTGTCAGCCACCACGCGAGGCCAGTTCCTCTGTTTTTTGTTTTTGAGGATTTTTTGGTTGTTTGTTTTTTGTTTCTTTCTTTTTAATGGAAGAGATATTTAAGAGGCACCTCACAAGGGAAGATAAAAAAAACGAGTCATACACATGAAAAAGTGCTTATCATCTTTCCCCATCAGCTAAATGCAAACTTAAACCATGAGGAAATACTACATATCCACAAGAATGGCTAGAAGTTAAAACATAATCATCATAGTAAGTGAAAAGTACCAAATGCTGCCAAAGAGGTAGCCTCATAACGCTTTCACATTGTCGATGGGAGGAAAATAACCTAAATGTCCAACAGCAGTGGCTGCTTGGATAATCTAGAGCTCTACCAAACAATGGAGCAATAAAAATGGTGTTGCAGGCTACTTCCTCTTTCATTCCACTGCAATTTCTCCAGGCCCACAAGCTCCAGCTCCACTCACGAACGCACGGCCTCATATTCCCCAAGCAGCTTCTTCTGAAAGTCTCTTCTCTTAGAAAACGCTGCCAGCGCGCCCCTGCTGTCCAGCCCCCAAGCCCACTGTCAACCCCAGACAGCTCGACTGCCTGTCTCTCTGAGGTCGCCACCACACCTTCTCTCAGGACTCCCATGCCCACTTATGCCACCACATCGGGCATGAAAACTTCCTTTTCTTGTTTCTTTCTCTCTCTCTCTCTCTCTCTGTCTCTCCCTTTTTCTTTCTTTTCTCTCTTTCGAGACTGAGTCTTGCTCTGTCTCCCAGGCTGGAGTGCAGCGGCGCAATCATAGCCTAGTGCAGCCTCGACCTCCTGGGCTCCAGCCGTCCATCTGCCTCAGCCTTCCAAGTGCTGAAACCTCCTTTTCTTGAGTGCTCATGCCCATTAGGCAAGCTCGAAGGGACGCATGCAGGAAGCTCAGAATTACCGTGAGAAATAAAATACGGCCTTGTGTGGGGACTCATTATGATGGGCCAGGAAGCTCATGTAGGTTTCCGTAGTGTAGTGGTTATCACGTTCGCCTAACACGCGAAAGGTCCCCGGTTCGAAACCGGGCGGAAACAGAACCTTCTGTTTTTCACCTCATTACTTCAAATTTATTCCACAGAAAACTAGCCTGGAACACCCCAACACCATCTCCACCAGGTTATGGAGAAAAGGCCATCAAGGGTATTTATACCGTTGCCTTTCCTCAACGGTTGAGGCACCTGGGAAGAACTGAACCCACCTCACTTACCGCGGACAGCGGCGCCGACGAACTTCGCACGAAGCCCGTCCACTGGACGGCTGAGCGCTGCCAAGTGGAATCCAGATCCCGAGCAAGCGTGGGGTCCAAGGCGAGTTCCAGTGAATCCTCCCCCAGCCTCCCGCTCGGCCCCTGAAGCCCCCGCACCCGCCTTTCCCTTGCAGCCCCGTGCGCCCTCGCGCCGCCTCTTCCACGTCTCCCCGGGCGGAGGCCCCTCTCCATCGCGCAGTGCCGTCCACCGTTGTCCGCCTGCCAGGCCTCGGTCTTCCCTCGTTCCTCACCCCCACCCTTCCCCTCTGGGGAGCAGGATCCGTCCGTTTTGTTTCCTTCGTGCTGTGTCCCCTGGGCCTGGAACTGAGCTGCCTTGGCACAGCTGTAGATTCAGGGAGTGTTTCTTCAGTCTTACCTAGTGCTAGTGCGTGTGTTAACTGCTCTAACCCTCGTCACCCACCTGGAAGAAAGGCGCTGCTCTCACCGCATTCTACAGACGAGGAACTGCCACCTCCAGGGGTTGTGTAACTCGCACCTTGACAGCCAGCGCAGGAGCTGACCCGCCCAGGCGGCCCCTGCAGAAGGCCAGCACATTCAACACCACGACTCTCCTGCAGCCCCGAGCGCCCGTCGACAGAAGCTTTTCTCTCCTAGATTTAAAAAGACAGCTGTGGAAAATACAAGCCAGTGCGCCCATCTCCTCAAGGACCAGGACTTTGCACATTACACGCAAAACACAGCAGCACACATTGGTCCCTCCTGCGGACACACACTATTGGGTGGATGTGCCTGTGTTGACCATAAACTGGATCCTATGACGGATCCTCATTTTGTTTCTGGAAAATGCACCTTTCCTTTTTTAAACCCATCCATTGGCAAGGCCTCCATTCCGGCAGTTTTGGATTGGATGACTTCCATCACGCCCCTCCCTTCAGTCTCGCGGTGGTCGCTCACCTCCTTCATTTACTTGGCATCTCCGTGAATTTACTCACATCTTGATTATTTACACAACACTTTCCCTTGATTACCAGCAACGCTAGCAAGAACTTCAAGTTTCAAGGTGCAAGTTACCTGCCCTCCAAGACTGCATTAAAGCCTTATGTGAACATTATTATGCTCTGGGCCACAGGGATCACTTTGCACACTGCAACTGTCACTCAGCTGATCCCTGGGAAACACTAACTGCCTCGCTGCTGTGTTTGGGGGTTTGTTTTTATGTTTTAGCATTCCATAACAGCTTTATTGGGAATTCAATACAATAAAATCCACTCGTTGTAAGTTTACAGCTCAATGATTTTTAGTCACTGCATAGGATTCTGCAACCATCACCACAATCCACTTTTAAAACAGTTCCGTTACCACAAAGATTTCCAACATGCCCATCTGCAGCCAACCCTGGCTCTCGGCTTCGGTGGTACAGAAGAAGTGATCTGCTTTCTCTCTGTTTTCATCTGCCTTTTCTGGAAATGTCATATAAATAAACGGTAGTAGTGAAATTGCTAGTTGCAAGTTTCACGTTTTTTTTTTTTTCTTTCTTTTTCTTTTTCTTTTTTTTTTTTTTTTTTTTTGAGACGGAGTCTTGCTCTGTCACCCAGGCTGGAGTGCAGTGGCGGGATCTCGGCTCACTGCAAGCTCCGCCTCCCGGGTTCCCGCCATTCTCCTGCCTCAGCCTCTCCGAGTAGCTGGGACTACAGGCGCCCGCCACCACGCCCGGCTAATTTTTTTTTTTTTGTATTTTTAGTAGAGACGGGGTTTCACCGTGGTCTCGATCTCCTGACCTCGTGATCCGCCCGCCTGGCCTCCCAAAGTGCTGGGATTACAGGCGTGAGCCACCGCGCCCGGCCACAAGTTTCACTTTCTATACCAAAAAGTTAAACATAGGGTTACTATACAATCCATCAATTCCACTCCTAGGTATATAGGAAAAAGAGTTGAAAACATATGTTCATGTAAAAAATTGTACACAAAATGTTCATAGGATCATTATTCATCATAGCAAAAAAGTGGAAAGAAGGGTGGGCAAGGTGGCTCACACCTGTAATCCCAGCACTTTAGGGAGCCAAGGCGGGTGACTTGCTGGAGATCAAGAGTTTCAGACCAGCCTGGGCAACATAGTGACCCTGTCTCTACAAAAAATACAAAAAGTAGCCACATCTGGTGGTGTGCACCTATGGTCCCAGCTACTTGTGAGGCTGAGGTGGGAGGATCACTTGAAACAAGGAGGCAGAGGCTGCAGTGAGCTGTGATGGCACCACTGTTCTCCAGCCTGGATGACAGAGTGAGAACCTGTCTTAAAATAAATAAATAAATAAATAAATAAATAAATAAATAAATAGGCCTGGCACGATGGCTCACGCCTGTAATCCCAGCACTTTCAGAGGTTGAGGCAGGCGAATCACAGGGTCAGGAGATGGAGAAATCCTGGCCAACATGGTGAAACCCTGTCTCTACCAAAAAATAAAAATGAGTCGGGTGTGGTGGCACATGCCTGTAGTTCCAGCTACTCCAGAGGCTGAGGCAGGGGAATCGTTTGAACCTGGGAGGCAGAGATGGCAGTGAGCCGAGATTGCACCACTGCACTCCAGCCTGGTGACAGAGCAAGACTCCATCTTGAAATAAATAAAATAAAATAAAATAAAATAAGTAGTGGAAAAAAACATAAATGATCATCCATTGATAAATGGTTAGAAAAAATGGAATATTCACACAATGCAAAAATTTATTTACTTATTTATTTGGAGACAGAGATTCACTTTGTCATCCAGGTAGCAGTGCACTGGTGTGATTACAGCTCATTGCAGCCTTGGACTCCCAGGCCCAAGCAATCCTCCTGCCTCAGCCTGCCAAGTAGGTGAGACTACAGGCACCCACTACCATGCCCAGCTAACTTTTTTTTTTCTTTTTTTTTTTTTTGGTAGAGATGTGATCTTGCTGTGTTGCACAGGCTGGTGTCCAACTCCTGGCCTTAAGCAGTCCTCCTGCCTCAACCTAGCAAAGCCCTGGGATTACAGGGGTGAGCGACCATGCCTGGCCTATTTGAAATTTTTAACTGAAAAACAAAAACGAACAAAAATATTGGGGTCCACATATACACAGTTATTTGATTTTCACCAAAGGCACCAAAGCAATTCGAGGAGGAAATAACGTCTTTTCGACAATTGGTTCAGGAACAATTGAATATGCATAGGAGAAAGAAATTAACCTTAATCCCAACCTCACACTATAACAAAAAATTAATACGAAATACAATTTACACTTGAACATGCAAGCTAAAATTTAAAAGTTTCTAGATTAAAAGGAAAAAAAATAGGAGAGTGTTTGGGGTGTGTGTGCGTGTGTGTGTGTTTGGAACAGGGTCTTGCTCTGTTGTCCTGGCAGCAGTGCAGCAGTGACATCTCTGCTTACTCCAGCCTCAATCTCCCAGGCTCAACCCATACTCCCACCTTACCCTCCCCAGTAGCTACAGAAACTGCAGGTGTGCGCCACCACCCCTGACTAATTTGGGGATTTTCTGTAGAGATGGTGTCCCAATATGTTGCCCAGACTGGCCTTGAACCCATCAGTTCAAATAACCCATCTGCCTCGGCCTCCCAAAGTGCTGGGATTACAGGTGTCAGCCACCACGCGAGGCCAGTTCCTCTGTTTTTTGTTTTTGAGGATTCTTTGGTTGTTTGGTTTTTGTTTCTTTGTTTTTAATGGAAGAGATATTTAAGAGACCCCTCACAAAGGAAGATTTAAAAAAATGAGTCATACACATGAAAAAGTGCTTATCATCTTTCCCCATCAGCTAAATGCAAACTTAAACCATGAGGAAATACTACATACCCACAAGAATGGCTAGAAGTTAAAACATAATCATCATAGTAAGTGAAAAGTACCAAATGCTGCCAAAGAGGTAGCCTCATAACGCTTTCACATTGTCGATGGGAGGAAAATAACCTAAATGTCCAACAGCAGTGGCTGCTTGGATAATCTAGAGCTCTACCAAACAATGGAGCAATAAAAATGGTGTTGCAGGCTACTTCCTCTTTCATTCCACTGCAATTTCTCCAGGCCCACAAGCTCCAGCTCCACTCACGAACGCACGGCCTCATATTCCCCAAGCAGCTTCTTCTGAAAGTCTCTTCTCTTAGAAAACGCTGCCAGCGCGCCCCTGCTGTCCAGCCCCCAAGCCCACTGTCAACCCCAGACAGCTCGACTGCCTGTCTCTCTGAGGTCGCCACCACACCTTCTCTCAGGACTCCCATGCCCACTTATGCCACCACATCGGGCATGAAAACTTCCTTTTCTTGTTTCTCTGTCTCTCTCTCTCTCCCTTTTTCTTTCTTTTCTCTCTTTCGAGACTGAGCCTTGCTCTGTCTCCCAGGCTGGAGTGCAGCGGCGCAATCATAGCCTAGTGCAGCCTCGACCTCCTGGGCTCCAGCCGTCCATCTGCCTCAGCCTTCCAAGTGCTGAAACGTCCTTTTCTTGAGTGCTCATGCCCATTAGGCAAGCTCGAAGGGACGCATGCAGGAAGCTCAGAATTACCGTGAGAAATAAAATACGGCCTTGTGTGGGGACTCATTATGATGGGCCAGGAAGCTCATGCAGGTTTCCGTAGTGTAGTGGTTATCACGTTCGCCTAACACGCGAAAGGTCCCCGGTTCGAAACCGGGCGGAAACAGAACCTTCTATTTTTCACCTCATTACTTCAAATTTATTCCACAGAAAACTAGCCTGGAACACCCCAACACCATCTCCACCAGGTTATGGAGAAAAGGCCATCAAGGTTATTTATACCGTTGCCTTTCCTCAACGGTTGAGGCACCTTTGAAGAACTGAACCCACCTCACTTACCGCGGACAGCGGCGCCGACGAACTTCGCACGAAGCCCGTCCACTGGACGGCTGCGCGCTGCCAAGTGGAATCCAGATCCCGAGCAAGCGTGGGGTCCAAGGCGAGTTCCAGTGAATCCTCCCCCAGCCTCCCGCTCGGCCCCTGCAGCCCCCGCACCCGCCTTTCCCTTGCAGCCCCGTGCGCCCTCGCGCCGCCTCTTCCACGTCTCCCCGGGCGGAGGCCCCTCTCCATCGCGCAGTGCCGTCCACCGTTGTCCGCCTGCCTGGCCTCGGTCTTCCCTCGTTCCTCACCCCCACCCTTCCCCTCTGGGGAGCAGGATCCGTCCGTTTTGTTTCCTTCGTGCTGTGTCCCCTGGGCCTGGAACTGAGCTGCCTTGGCACAGCTGTAGATTCAGGGAGTGTTTCTTCAGTCTTACCTAGTGCTAGTGCGTGTGTTAACTGCTCTAACCCTCGTCACCCACCTGGAAGAAAGGCGCTGCTCTCACCGCATTCTACAGACGAGGAACTGCCACCTCCAGGGGTTGTGTAACTCGCACCTTGACAGCCAGCGCAGGAGCTGACCCGCCCAGGCGGCCCCTGCAGAAGGCCAGCACATTCAACACCACGACCCTCCTGCAGCCCCGAGCGCCCGTCGACAGAAGATTTTCTCTCCTAGATTTAAAAAGACAGCTGTGGAAAATACAAGCCAGTGCGCCCATCTCCTCAAGGACCAGGACTTTGCACATTACACACAAAACAGCAGCACACATTGGCCCCTCCTGCGGACACACACTATTGGGTGGATGTGCCTGTGTTGACCATAAACTGGATCCTATGACGGATCCTCATTTTGTTTCTGGAAAATGCACCTTTCCTTTCTTAAACCCATCCATTGGCAAGGCCTCCATTCCGGCAGTTTTGGATTGGATGACTTCCATCACGCCCCTCCCTTCAGTCTCGCGGTGGTCGCTCACCTCCTTCATTTACTTGGCATCTCCGTGAATTTACTCACATCTTGATTATTTACACAACACTTTCCCTTGATTACCAGCAACGCTAGCAAGAACTTCAAGTTTCAAGGTGCAAGTTACCTGCCCTCCAAGGCTGCATTAAAGCCTTATGTGAACATTATTATGCTCTGGGCCACAGGGATCACTTTGCACACTGCAACTGTCACTCAGCTGATCCCTGGGAAACACTAACTGCCTCGCTGCTGTGTTTGGGGTTTGTTTTTATGTTTTAGCATTCCATAACAGCTTTATTGGGGCACAATTCAATACAATAAAATCCACTTGTTTTAAGTTTACAGCTCAATGATTTTTAGTCACTGCATAGGATTCTGCAACCATCACCACAATCCACTTTTAAAACAGTTCCGTTACCACAAAGATTTCCAACATGCCCATCTGCAGCCAACCCTGGCTCTCGGCTTCGGTGGTACAGAAGAAGTGATCTGCTTTCTCTCTGTTTTCATCTGCCTTTTCTGGAAATGTCATATAAATAAATGGTGGTAGTGGAATTGCTAGTTTCGAGTTTCACTTTCTATACCAAAAAGTTAAACATAGGGTTACTATACAATCCATCAATTCCACTCCTGGGTATATATAAATGTATGTTGAGAACATTGGTTCACACAAAAAAATGTACACAAAATATATATGGTGTCATTTTTCATTATAGCGAAAGAGTGGAAACAAAGGCTAAGCCAGGTGTCCCATGCCTGCAATCCCAACACTTTGGGAGGCCAAGGTGGGTGGACTGCTTGAGGCCAAGAGTTCCAGACCAGCCTGGTCAACATACGGACAACATCTCTACAAAAAATACAAAAATTAGCCAGGTGTGGTGGTGTGCACCTATGGTCCCAGCCACTTGTGAGGCTGAGGTGGAAGGATCACTTGAACCAAGGAGGTAGAGATTGTAGTGAGCTATGATGGCACCTCTGTACTCCAGCCTGAGTGACAAGAGTGAGAATCTGTCTCAAAAAAAAAAAAAATTGGAAACAACATAAATGTTCATTCTTTGATGACAGCATATTCATCTAATGAAAGATTTATTAATTTACTTATTTGTTTATTTATTTGGAGACAGGGATTCACTCTGTCATCCAGTAGCATCCAGTAGCATCCAGTAGCAGTGTCCTGGTGTGATTACAGCTCACTGCAGCCTTGATGCCCAGTTAACTTTTTGTGTGTGTGTGTGTGTGTAGAGAGGTGGCCTTGCTATGCTGCACAGGCTGATTTCCAACTCCTGGCCTCAAACAATCCTCCTGCCTCAACCTACAAAAACGCTAGGATTACAGGGGTGAGCCACCATGCCTGGCCTATTTGAAATTTTTAATTGAAAAGCAAAAAATGAACAAAAGGAATTTGGGCCCACATATATGCAGTTGTTTGATTTTCACCAAAGGCACCAAAGCAATTCAATGCGGAAATAGCGTCTTTGCAACAAATGGGTTCAGGAACAACTGGATATCCATAGGGGAAAGAAATTAACCTTAATTCCAACCTCATACCATAACAAAAAAATTATATGAAATAGAATTTACACTTAAACATACAAGCTGAAATTTAGAAGTTTCCAGAATAAAAAAAAATAGGAGAGTCTTTTTTTTTTTTTTTTTTTTGGAACAGGGTCTTGCTCTGTTACCCAGGCTGGAGTGCAGCAGCGAGATCTCTGCTCACTGCAGCCTCCATCTCTCAGGCTCAATCAATACTCTTTTTTTTTTTTTTTTGAGACGGAGTCTCGCTCTGTCGCCCAGGCTGGAGTGCAGTGGCGCGATCTCGGCTCACTGCAAGCTCCGCCTCCCGGGTTCATGCCATTCTCCTGCCTCAGCCTCTCCGAGTAGCTGGGACTACAGGCGCCCACCACCACGCCCGGCTAATTTTTTGTATTTTTTAGTAGAGACGGGGTTTCACCGTGGTCTCGATCTCCTGACCTCGTGATCCGCCCGCCTTGGCCTCCCAAAGTGCTGGGATTACAAGCGTGAGCCACCGCGCCCGGCAGGCTCAATCAATACTCTTACCTCAGCCTCCCGAGTACCTACAGAAACCACAAGTGAACGCCACCTGGTCTCAACTCAAGAGCTCAAACAATTCGCACACCTCGCCCTCCCAGAGTTCTGGAATTACAGGTGTGAGCCACCACGCCAGGCCAGTTCTTTGTTTTTGTTTCTTGGGGTTTTCTGTTTGTTCAAGTGTTTTTTTCTTTGCTTGTTTTTAACGGACAAGATATTTAAAGAGACACTTCACACAGTAAGATAAACACACGGGCCATAAACCCATGAAAGGGTGCCCATTTTTCTCATCAGCTAAATGCAAACTTAAACCATAAGGAATACTACATACCCACAAATGGCTAGAAGTTAAAAAAGTAATAATCAATGAAAAGTGCCAAATGTTGCCAAGGGGGTAGCCTTCATAACGCTTGCATATTGTTGATGGGAGGAAATTAACCTAAATGTCCGACAGCAGTGGCTGCTAGGAAAATCTAGAATTCTACCAAACAATGGAACAATAAAAATGGTGTTTTAGGCTACTTCCTCTTTCATTCCACTCCAATTTCTCTAGACCCACAAGCTTCAGCTCTACTCAGGAACGCATGGCCTCATATTCCCCAAGCAGCTTCTTCTAAATGTCTCTTCTCTTTGAAAATGGTGCCAGCGCGCCCCTGCTGTTCAATCCCCATGCCCACTGCTGCCGCCACATCCTCTCTCAAGACTCCCGTGTCCACTTATGCCACCACATTGCACATGAAAACTTCCTTTTCTTGTTTCTTTCTTTTCTCTCTTTCGAGACAAGATCTTGCTCTGTCGCCCAGGCTGGGGTGCAGTACTGCAATCATAGCTCAGTGCAGTCTCGACCTCCTGGGCTCCAGCCGTCCTCTCGCCTCAGCCTTCCAGGTGCTGAAACGTCCTTTTTTTGTGTGCTCATGCTCATTAACAAAGCTCAAAGGGACGCGTGGAGGAAGCTCTGAATTATGATGAAAAATAAAATACGGCCCTGTGTGGTGGTGGCTCATTGTGATGGCACAGGAATCCCATGCAGGTTTCCGTAGTGTAGTGGTTATCACGTTCGCCTCACACGCGAAAGGTCCCCGGTTCGAAACCGGGCGGAAACACCTCCTCGTACTTTTTACCTCATTACCTCAAATTTATTACACTGAGGACTAGCCTACAACACTCCACCGCTATCTCCACCTGGTTAAGGAAAAAAGGCTATCAAGGGTATTTATACCGTTGCCTTTCCGCCTCAACCATTGGAACCTGGGACGAACTGAACCCACTTCACTTGCTGTGGACACCAGCGCCGACAAACTTCGCACAAAGTCCGTCCACTGGACAGCTGCGCGCTCAAATGGAATCCAGATCCCGAGCAAGGGTGCGGCCCAAGGAGAGTTCCAACGAACTCATTTTGTCCTTGGGGGGACAAAATGGACAAACCACAACAAGCTGGCAGCGGTGGGATTCGAACCCACGCCTCCGGAGAGACTGGAGCCTTAATCCAGCGCCTTAGACCGCTCGGCCACGCTACCTTTCCCGCGGGGTCCATTTACATATTTTC
This sequence comes from Nomascus leucogenys, assembly GCF_006542625.1. NCBI lineage: Eukaryota > Metazoa > Chordata > Mammalia > Primates > Hylobatidae > Nomascus > Nomascus leucogenys. Next base: position 444,196 of record NC_044382.1, on the reverse strand, counting down.
CTGCCTTATACAACATCCCCAGGGTCCCTCAGACAACAAGGCGTTAGGGTGAATCCACAGGACATCCCAGAACCACCGCCTTCCAGCAGGATTCGCTGGGCCAGAGGCACCGGCTGGGAAACGGCTCCACCAGCGCCCTAGCAGAGAAGATTGGCGAAGCGCAGGCCTCGGGATTTGCTTTGGGGGCCACTCAGAAAGTCACCTGCGCCGGCCCTCTTTGGGGAGGCGGCGTGAGAGGAGGGGAAGCCTCCTACACTCTCACTTTGAAGAAAGATAAAAAGAAAGAAACCAGGGCAGACCCGTCAGTCGGGCGGCCGCGTAGTCCTGCAGCCGCCGCGCCGCACTCCACAGGCAGCAGCGCACAGGGCGCGCCTCGGGGGAGAACCACGGCCCGCGGGGTCCGTCCGTCCTTCAGTCCACAGCCCCGTCCCCTGGAGCGCGGCGCCCCCTCGGCCCGGATCCGCCCCGGCCCGCCGTGCAGTCCGCGCAGGGACTCGGAGCAGCCTCCCCGTGCACGGCCCCGCCGGGCTCAGTTCTGGGCTCGCGCTTCCACCGCCCCCGCCTGGCTCCCAGTTTCTTTCTGTCTCCCGCGGAACCGACCTCGTCCCCCCGAATCTCCGCCGCCTCTTCGCGCCCCCTCCCCTCCGCCCCGTGCTTTGCTCTCCCGCTTCTTGGCTGGCTCGCGGCTGGGGGAGGGGAGGGGACGGGGGAGGGGAGGGGGGAGGGGAGGGGAGGGAGGGGGAGGGGAGGGGGGAGGGGAGGGACGGGGGGAGGGGAGGGGACGGAGGGGAGGGGAGGGGAAAGGAGGGGAAAGGAGGGGTCCCCAGGGCCGAAGCGCCCCGGGGGGCGGAGGGGGACCTGGACTTCCAGCCGCTGTCCGGGCGACAGTTCCGCGGGACCCACGCAGCCACCTCCAGCCCCGCGCCGTCAGCGCAGACTTCACCTGAGCCTGCTGGAGGACAGCGAGGACTTTTGGCGACGCCGGGTGCTGTGCGGGGACTTCCAGGGCCCGAGGGGGGCGGCCTGCACTCCTCGCTGCCGCAGAACCCGCTCGGGACCCCGCCTCCGCCCGGCCGCTCGCGGGGCAGCAGCTCAGGGGAAGCTCGTCCCACCGCAACGCGTGGCGCAACCTGTCCCACGCCGACCTCGGCACCAGCGTTGTCCAGAGCTCGGCGGAGAAGCGGCTCGCACTGCCCAAGATCTACCAGTGGATGGTCAAGAGCGTGTCCTGCTTCAAGGATAAGGGCGACAGCAACAGCTCGGCGGGCTGCAGGAATTCACTTCGTCATCTTCTGTGCCTACACAGCAAGCTGACTCGCACGCAGAATGAAGGAACTGGAAAAAGTGCTCGGTGGATGCTGGATCCAGAGGGCGGCAAGGGTGGGAGATCTCTTAGGACAAGAGCTGCATCCATGGACAGCAACAGCAAATGCACTCGGAGCAAAGCCGAGATGCCACCAAAAAAGCACCCTGCAGCCTAGCCGGGGTGGGGGTGGGGGTGGCGGGGGTGCCGGGCACAGCCCTGGACCCCAGTTTTCCAAATGGCCTGCAAGCCCTGGCTCTCACAGCAATGATGACTTTTGATAGCTGGAGTCCATTTCGCCCTGGAACTAGCTCGAATGCTAGTACTGTTACTGGGAGACTTTCACCCATTATAACCAAAGGGGAAGATCTTAGAGATGGGGACGTGCATTCCATGGGGTACCCGCCACCTGCGGCAAAGATGCCCCTACTCCACCCAGTCTGAGACAAGCAATCCCGAAACATGGAAAAGGTTTGGATAATGTCAACCTTCTGTGAGCACTGACATCATTAACTGTGTCGACCCAGTCCTCACCTGGCACCACGATGCAGCAGACGCCATGCTACTCCTTTGTGCCACCAAACACCAGTCTGAATCCGCCCAAACTACAAAAAATAGACGTAGGGCCAGCCCAACATGAGTCCTTTGCCCAGATGCCTATGAAACACTCCAGGAGCACAAATCAAGTTACGGAGCCGTGAGTGAGTGTAACTGTGCAGCGGGACGCCTGGAGGAGTTGCTGACTTCTGACTCTCCTCCCCGTAATGACATTATTGAAGGGGGCCTGCCCCTCCACACCTGTGGGTATTTCTCGTCAGGTGGGACGAGAGACTGGGAAAAGAAATAAGACACAGAAGCAAAGTATAGAGAAAGAATAGTGGGCCCAGGGGACCGGCGCTCAGCATACAGAGGACCCGCGCCCGCACTGGTCTCTGGGTTCCCTCAGTATTTATTGATCACTAGCTCTACCATCTGGGCGAGGGGGATGTAGCAGGACTATAGGGTAATGGTGGGGAGAGGGTCAGCAGGAAAACGTGAGCAGAGGTCTCTGTGTCATAAATAAGTTTAAGGAGAGGTGCTGTACTTGGCCAGATTTATGTCTGACTTTACACAAACATCTCAGTGCAGTAAAGAGCAGTATTGCCGCCAGCATGTCTCACCTCCAGCCATAAGGCAGTTTTCTCCCATCCAAGTAAACAGAATGTACGATCAGGTTTTACACTGAGACATTCCATTCCCAGGGACGTGCAAGAGACAGATGCCTTTCTCTTACCTCAACTGCAAAGAAGCCTTCCTCTTTCACTAATCCTCGCCAGCACAGACCCTTTACGGGTGTCGGTCTGGGGGACGGTCAGGTTTTCCCTTCCCATGAGGCCATATCTCAGGCTGTCTCAGTGGGGGGAAACCTTGGACCATACCCAGGCTTCTTGGGCAGAGGTCCCTGTGGCTTTCCGCAGTGCACTGTGTCCCTGGGTACTCGAGAAAGGAGAATGGCGATGACTTTTACCAAGCATACTGCCTGCAAACACATTTTTACCAAGGCATATCCTGCACAGCCCTAAATCCATTAAACCTTCAGTCAATACAGCACACGTTTCAGGGAGCACAGGGTTGGGGCTATGGTTACAGACTAACAGCATCTCAAGGCAGAAGAATTTTTCTTAGTACAGAACAAAATGGAGTTTCTTATGTCTTCCTTTTTCTATGTAGACACAGTAACAGTCTGCTCTTTCTTTCCCCCACAATTATGACACCAGCTGATCATGAAGTAGCCCAACCCAACAGCCAGGTGCTGGCCCAAATCACAATGGGCCTTAATTCAGTCCTGTCGACCTATGGCAGCCAGGCTTCTCACAACAAAATGCTGCCTCCCAGCTCCCATACCCACCCTGGACACCCTCAGCAGACATCTGCAGTTGATGGGCGTGGGTAAACATCAAGCCCCACACCTCAGGTATGGACCACCTGACCCCAGAGGAGACACCTTTACAAGTGCCTGTGCCCCACCCCACGCAGATGACTGCCCTGGGGGACTGCTCCTCGGTGAGCAGCTGCAGTGGCTATGGCAGAATGGGCCTCCTCCACCAGGAGAAGGTCCCAAGTGACTTAGCATGCTCACTGAGCCCTTGGACCGTGACATGGAATCCAAATCTTCATTTGGAATGACCTCAAGGATGCAGACACACTGAATTTTAACCTTCACAATCTGTTGCCCAACCAAAGCGCCCTGCACAGTGTCGAGAGGAGGCCACATAACTGGGTGTCAGGCTGAGAATTGGTGAGCAGGCTACACTTAAAAGTACGTCCGATTGGCCAGGTGCGGTGGCTCACGCCTGTAATCCCAGCACTTTGGGAGGCCGAGGCAGGCAGATCACGAGGTCAGGAGATCGAGACCATCCTGGCTAACACGGCGAAACCCCGTCTCTACTAAAAATACAAAAACTTAGCTGGGCGTGGTGGCGGGCGCCTGTAGTCCCAGCTACTTGGGAGGCTGAGGCAGGAGAATGGCGTGAACCTGGGAGGTGGAGCTTGCAGTGAGCCGAGATCGTGCCACTGCACTCCAGCCTGGGTGACAGAGCGAGACTCCGTCTCAAAAAAAAAAAAAAAAAAAAAAGTATGGCAGATTATCTGACAGCACGAACTGAGAAATGGTCCAAAGATTTCCATCACCCATTCCCTTTCAGTCTTCTTGTTGTTTTGTTTTGTTTTGTTTTGTTTTTAATAATAATCTCCCGTTTTTCCTTATATTGGACTTGGCAGCAAAGACATTTTTCCTGTACGGGATGTTTGCCTGATGTGCAGGTTATGTGCTGCTGCAGATAAGGACTGAGCCACTGGAAACTGCATTCCAATGAAGTGCCAAACTCACTGCACCATATAAGGCAGAAAAGACGCAGATCCTGCTGTGCTCTCAAGTTCTGCGTGTAAACAGTGGATACCAATTGTACCTATAATAGTTCACTGCAACCTCTGCCTCCGAGATTCAAGAGATTCTCCTGCCTCAGCCTCCCGAGTAGCTGCGATTAGAGGTGTGTGCCACCACGCCCAGCTAATTTTTTGTATTTGTAGTAGACACGAGGTTTCACTGTGTTGGCCAGGCTGGTCTTGACTCCAGCCCTCAAGTGATTTGCTCACCTCGGTCTCCCAAAGCGATGGGATTGCAGGCGTGAGCCACCATGACCCACCAATTTATAACAAATTTTAAATGAGAAGTTTTTTTGTGGTTTTAGCTGGGAGTAATCATTCAGTAAAAACTGCAACGCTGGCCGGGCGCGGTGGCACATGCCTGTAATCCCAACACTTTGGGAGGCCGAGGCAGGCGGATCACGTGGTCAGGAGATCAAGACCATCCTGGCCAACATGGTGAAAACCCGTCTCTACTAAAAATACAAAACTTAGCTGGGCATGCTGGTGGGTGCCTGTAGTCCCAGCTACTCGGGAGGCTGAGGCAGGAGAATCTCTTGAACCAGGGAGTCTGAGGTTGCAGTGAGCTGAGACTGCACCACCACTTGATCCAGCCTGGGCGACAGAGTGAGACTCTGTCTCAAAAAAAAAAAAAAAAAATAGAAAGAAAAAGAAAAAGGTTGTACAAAAATGTTTATAGTATAATTATTCATGATAACCAATAAGTGGAAACAAACACTGGCAATATGGCTCAGGCCTGTAATCCCAGCACTTTGGGAGGCCAAGGCAGATGGATTGCTTGAATTCAGGAGTTTGCGAGCCGGTTAGGCAATATGACAAAACCCCGTCTCTACAAAAAAATACAAAAAATTACGATCGGGCGCGGTGGCTCCCGCCTGTAATCCCAGGACTTTGGGAGGCCGAGGTGGGCGGATCATGAGGTCAGGAGATCGAGACCATCCTGGCTAACACGGTGAAACCCCGTCTCTACTAAAAATACAAAAAAATTAGCTGGGCGTGGTGGCAGGCGCCTGTAGTCCCAGCTACTCAGGAGTCTGAGGCAGGAAAATGGTGTGAACCCGGAAGGCAGAGGTTGCAGTGAGCCGAGATCGTGCCACTGCACTCCAGCCTGGGTGACAAAGCAAGACTCCGTCTCAAAAAAAAAAAAAAAATTTATCCAGGCATGGTGGTGTTCACCTGTGGTGTCAGCTACTTGGGAGGCTAAGTTGGGAAGCTAGCTTGAACCCAGTAGGTGGAGGTTGCAGTGAGCCAAGATCGTGTCATTGCAGCCTGGGGCACAGAGTGGGAATTTGTCTCAAAAAAAAAAAAAAAAAAAAAAAAGAAAGAAACAACTTAAACGTCCATGAATTGATGAATGGATAAATAAAATGTAGTATATTCACACGAAGCTAAACTTTTTTTTTTTTTGAGACAGGGCCTCACCCTGTTTCCCAGGCTGGAGTGCAGTGGTGTGATCTTAGTTCCTGGACTCAAGCAGTCCTGCCTCATCCTCCCAAGTAGCTCGGACTACAGGTTTGAGCTGCCACACATGGCTAACATTCTAAAATCTTTTGATAGAGACAGGGGTCTCCCTATGTTGCACAGGCTGGTCTTGAACTCCTGGGCTCAAGGGATCCCCCCTACCTTGTTATCCCTAAGTGCTGGGATTAAAAGTGTGAGACACCACGCCTGGTCAACAATGCAATATTACTAACCACAAAAAAGAATGAAATATTAGTATGTGGTACAATATAAATTAACCTCAAAAATAGTATGCTAAGTGAAAGAAGCCAGATACGAAAAGCCCTATATTATATGATTCAATTTATATGAAATGTCCAGAGTAGGCAAATCCACAGAGACAGAAACTGGATTAGGGATCACCAGGCACTGGGGAAAGGGAAAGTGAGGAGTGACTGCTAATGGACTTGGGGCTTCTTTTTGGGGTGATTAAAATGTTCTGGAATTAGCTGCTGGTAATGATTGCACATTATTGAACATGCTTTTATTTTATTTTACTTCATTCATTTGTTTTTTGAGACAAGGTCTGGTCCTATTGTCCAGGCTGGAGTGCCATGGCACCATCTCAGTTCACTGCAGCCTCGACCTCCTGGGCTCAAGTGATCCTCCCCCTCAGCCTCCCAAGGAGCTGGGACTACAGTCACATACCACTATGTCATGCTAATTTTTCTATTTTTTGTAGAGATGGGGTTTTGCCATGTTGCCCAGGCTGGTCTCAAACTTCTGAGCTCAAGCGACCTGCCCTCCTTGGCTTCTCAAAGTGCTGGGATTACAGGCATGAGTCACTGTACCTGGCCAAATTGTACACTTTTAAAGGTGAATTTTATGATATATGAATTATATCTGAACTTTAAAAATAATGTGCAGCAAAAAAAAAAAAAACCCCACACTCCTGCACGTAACAATGTGAACAAATATCAAAAATATAACATTAACAGAATGAATCAAGACACCAAAAACTACATAGGGATTATTCTATTTACGTGAAGCTCAAAAACGAATGTAGGTATGAGAAGTCAAAAGCGTGACTACCTTTGAAAAGAGCAGGGCACTGACCAAGGGAACACCCAGGGGGTGGTTCTGCGACTCTGGGCATGTTCTATTTGTTGATCTGGGTGGTGGCTGCACGGGTGTCTTCACGGCATGTTTTACCTCAGTAAAAAGTATATTAAACTATCAAGAGAATAAAATAAACTGGCCAGAAACGTAAGGTCTGTTTCTGCACTCTCAATTCTGTTCCACTGGTCTATATGCCTATCTTTATGCCAATAATATTCATCTTGATTATTGTAGCTTTATTTTATTTATTTATTTATTTTTTGAGACGGAGTCTTGCTCTGTCGCCCAGGCTGGAGTGCAGTGGTGTGATCTCGGCTCACTGCAAGCTCCGCCTCCCGGGTTCACGCCATTCTCCTGCCTGGTTACCAGAATACCCGTCTCTACTAAAAATACAAAAACAAAATTAGCTGGGCATGGTGGTGGGTGCCTGTAGTCCCAGCTACTCCGGAGGCTGAGGCAGGAGAATGGCATGAACCTGGGGAGGTGGAGCTTGCAGTGAGCAGAGATGGTGCCCCTGCACTCCAGCCTGGGTGACAGAGCGAGACTCCGTCTCAAAAAAAAGAAGAAAAAAGAAAAAAGAAAAGAAACTCCTGGGCTCAAGTGATCCTCTGGCCTCAGCCTCCCAAAGTGCTGGGATTACAGGCATGAGCTACTGTGCCCAGTCTGTTTTGTTGTTTAAGATTGCTCCAGATTTTCGACATACAGGATCATGTTTCTCTGCTAATAATGACTGTCTTGCTTCTTCTTTTCCTGTCTTGTGCCTTTAGCTTCCTTTTCTCACCTCCAGTACTCTGTGAAATACAAATGGTGAGAGTGATATCCTTGTCATCTTCCAAAGCTTAAGGAGGCTTTCACCATAATGCTACTGGAAAGAGGTCCCAATCCAGATTCCAAGAAAGGATTCTTGAATCTCGAGCAAGAAAGAATTTGGAGGCCTGTAATCCCAGCACTTTGAGAGGCTGAGGTGGGTGGATCACCTGAAGTCAGGAGTTCGAGACCAGCCTAATCAACATGGTGAAACCCCAACTCTACTAATGATACAAAAGTCATCCGGGCATGGTGGCACATGCCTGTGATCCCCACTACTTGGGAGGCTGAGGCTGGAGAATCGCTTGAACCCGGGAGGCGGAGGTTGCAGTGAGCCAAGATCATGCCATGGCACTCCAACCTGGGTGACAAGAGCAAAACTCCATCTCCCCCCAAAAAAAAGAATTTGGGAAGTTCATAAAGTGAAAGTAAGGTTATTAAGAAAATAAAGGAGGCCGGGCACGATGGCTGACACCTGTAATCCCAGCACTTTGGGAGGCCGAGGCGGGTGGATCATGAGGTCAGGAGATCGAGACCATCCTGGCTAACATGGTGAAACCCTGTCTCTACTAAAAATACAAAAAAATTAGCCAGGCGTGGTGGCGGGCGCCTGTAGTCCCAGCTACTCGGAGAGGCTGAGGCAGGAGAATGGCGTGAACCCGGGAGGCGGAGCTTGCAGTGAGCCGAGATTGCGCCACTGCACTCCAGCCTGGGCGACAGAGCGAGACTCCGTCTCAAAAAAAAAAAAAAAAAAAAAAGAAAATAAAGGAATAAAAGAGTGGCTACTCCACAGGGAGAACAGCCCCCAACAGCTGCCGTTGTCCATTTTTATAGTTGTTTCTTGATTCTATGCTAAACAAGGGGTGGATTATTCATCAGTTTTCCAGGAAGGGGGTGGGCAATTCTCAGAACTGAGGGTTCCTTCTTGTTTTAGACCATATGGGTAACTTCCTGGCATTGCCGTGGCATCTCTAAGCTGTCATAGTGCTTGTGGGAGTGTCTTCAGCATGCTAATACCTTATAATTAGCATATAATGAGCAGTGAGGATGACCAGAGGTAACTTTTATCGCCATCGTGGTTTTGATGGGATTTGGCCGGCTTCTTCACTGCATGCTGTCTTATCACCAAGGTGTTTATGACCTGTATCTTGGGCTGACCGATCTTATCCTGTAACTTAGAATACCCGACTTACTAGGAATGCAGCCCCGTAGGTCTCAGCCTTATTTTATTTTACCCAGCCCTTATACTAGATGGAGTCACTCTGGTTTTTATTTTTTATTTATTTATTTATTTATTTATTTTTTTTGAGACGGAGTCTCGCTCTGTCACCCAGGCTGGAGTGCAGTGGCGCGATCTCTGCTCACTGCAAGCTCCGCCTCCTGGGTTCACGCCATTCTCCTGCCTCAGCCTCTCCGAGTAGCTGGGACTACAGGCGCCCACCACCACGCCCGGCTAATTTTTTGTATTTTTAGTAGAGACAGGGTTTCACCGTGGTCTCGATCTCCTGACCTCGTGATCCGCCCGCCTCGGCCTCCCAAAGTGCTGGGATTACAAGCGTGAGCCACCGTGCCCGGCCACTCTGGTTTTTAAATGCCTCTGACAATAAGAATAATGTTCACTATAGGTCTGCTGTAAATGTACTTTATCAAATTGAGGAATTTTCCTTCTATTCTTAGTTTTTTAATTTCTTTTTTGTCATAAGAAAACATGACTTTGCCAAATGCTTTTCTGTGTCTATTACAACAATCTTGTGGGCTGGGTTGTGGGGATGGCGGAGAAATGGGGAGATGCTGGGCAAAGACTACGAAGTTTCAGTTACACTGGATGGAGAAGTTCTAAAGAGCTATTGTATAGCATGATGACTACAGGTAATAATAATGTGTTGTATTCTCAGTGAAAAGAGTCAGGCGCCAGCCTGTAATCTCAGCTACTCAGGATGCTAAGGCAAGAGAATCGCTTCAACCCGGGAGGTGGAGGTTTCAGTGAGCCCAGATTGTGCCACTGCACTCCAGCCTGGGTGACAGAGTAAGACTCCCTCTCAAAAAAAAACAATAGAGTTTGTAAGTTCATTTTGAATGAATACCTGGCATGTAGAAGGTGCTTAAATGAAGAGCAGCTAACATTTAAAAAGCATCAGGAATATTCTTATAGGATGTAGATTTTCAGATCCAAATGCCAGCAGTTCATTCTGGTCGATGAGAGGAAAATGTTTTGCATTGAGGCTTCCCAGGAAAGCAAGGACACAAGGCCACGGGGAGCAACCAAGGGCCACGACAGCTTCTGAGAAAAATAAGTTTTTAAAGAGAAGCCCCTGCCATTTGGAAGCTGACGGGCACTCACAGCCTGCTGGACATAAGCAGCCCTGCAGAATAGAGCCCTGCACAGGGCTACTTGGAGGCCAAGATTAAATTAGACCAAGTGAGGCCACTTCGTCACTGCATCTAAGCAGGGGTGGAAGCAAGCTCACTGCGCCAGCCACAAAGCACCAGACACCCAGCCCAGACAAAACCAGTGGCTGTTACTTCTTCACCAATGACAGCTGTAAAAAGCCGCTCTGGCCAGGCACGGTGGCTCACGCCTGTAATCCCAGCACTTTGGGAGGCGAAGGTGGGTGGATCACCTGAGGTCAGGAGTTTGAGACCAGCCTGGCCAACATAGTGAAACCCCATCTCTACTAAAAATACAAAAAATTAGCTGGGCGTTGTTGCAGGAATTCAGGGACCCCGAATGGAGGGACCAGCTGGAGCCGCGGCAGAGGAACATAAATTGTGAAGATTTCATGGACATTTATCAGTTCCGAAATAATACTCTTATAATTTCTTATGCCTTTATTTATTTATTTATTTATTTATTATTTTTTGAGACAGAGTCTCACTCTGTCGCCCAGGCTGGAGTGCAGTGGCAGGATCTCAGCTCACTACAAGCTCTGTCTCCTGAGTTCACGCCATTCTCCTGCCTCAGCCTCCCACGTAGCTGGGACTACAGGCGCCCGCCACGACGCCTGGCTAATTTTTTGTATTTTTAGTAGAGATGGGGTTTCACCATGTTGGCCAGGATGGTCTTGATCTCCTGACCTTGTGATCCGCCCACCTCGGCCTCCCAAAGTGCTGGGATTACAGGCATGAGCCACCGCGCCCGGCCGAAAGAAACCTTTATTTATTTATTTATTTATTTTATTTATTTATTTTTTTGAGACGGAGTCTCACTCTGTCGCCCAGGCTGGAGTGCAGTGGCGCAATCTCGGCTCACTGCAGGCTCCACCCCCGGGGTTCACGCCATTCTCCTGCCTCAGCCTCTCTGAGTAGCTGAGACTACAGGCACCCGCCACCACGCCCAGCTAATTTTTTTGTATTTTTAGTAGAGACGGGGTTTCACCGTGGTCTCAATCTCCTGACCTCGTGATCCGCCTGCCTCGGCCTCCCAAAGTGCTGGGATTACAAGCGTAAGCCACCGCGCCTGGCCAAAACCCTTCTTTTAAATCAGTCTTCCAGGGCTAGGAAAGTCTTCTGAAAATCCCGGTACAAAGAAATTTGCACAAAGATAAGCCTCCATGTATTGCTAACTGTAATAACTTTGGTCCTGGTGCAGGAAGAACCAAGAAGATCAATGGAGTGGAACTGAATCAATAAACAGACTCAAATGTATTTGGGAATTGAGCACATGGTAATGGTGGAGTTTCAATGGAGTGAATAGAGTTACCTATATAATAGAAAACCAAGTCAAAAGTAAGAAAAATTAATGGTGGAGATAATTTTGTTTTTACCCAAAAATAAAAAATAAAAGCCGGGCACAGTGGCTCATGCCTGTAATCCCAGCACTTTGGGAGGCTGAGGCAGGAGAATTGCTTGAACTCAGGAGGCCGTGGTTGCAGTGAGCCAAGATCGTGCCACTGCAGTCCAGCCTGGACGACACAGCAAGACCCTGTCTCAAAAAAATAAAATACAATAAAAATTAAAAATAAAAAAAAATAAGGAAAGTGAGACTGCATGGGACTGGAGGGAGAGGTGGGTTAGAGCAAGTTTGGTTTTTTCCCTTCCCTTGGTCAGCAAAGTACCCTCCAGCCAAAGCCAGCTTGCAACCGATTTCTCTCCTGCCCAGCGAGCTAAGAACACTTTTTACTGGTTAAAAAAATAAAAAGAATAATATTTCTTTTTTTTTTTTTTTTTTTTTTGAGACGGAGTCTTGCTCTGTCGCCCAGGCTGGAGTGCAGTGGCGCGATCTCGGCTCACTGCAAGCTCTGCCTCCCGGGTTCACGCCATTCTCCTGCCTCAGCCTCTCCGAGTAGCTGGGACTACAGGCGCCCGTCACCACGCCCGGCTAATTTTTTTTGTATTTTTAGTAGAGACGGGGTTTCACCGTGGTCTCGATCTCCTGACCTCGTGATCCGCCCGCCTCGGCCTCCCAAAGTGCTGGGATTACAAGCGTGAGCCACCGCGCCCGGCCAAAAGAATAATATTTCATGATATGTAAAAATTAGATGAAATTCAAACGTTGGTGTCTGTGAGTCAAGTCCCATTGGCACACACGTCCCGTTGGCACATGGCCCCTCCCTCTCGTTATGTGTCACCTTTGCTGGCTTTGGCACCAAAAGGGCAGACGTGGGTACTTCCGACAAAAAGATTCCATACGTGGCCCTTGCGGAGAAAGCGTGCAGACCCCTGCTTTAGAGAGAGGAGGTATGAGATTTTAGGCTTTGGTGTGGGTGGCTGGGGAGGTCCCCTGGTTCAGGAAATGGTGATTCCAAGGGTGGTTGCTGTCTGGGTGCCGGTGCTGTCCTCCTCCTCTGTCCACCCCATACCTAATGCATTCTGAGCGCTCACTGGGCAGTCAGTGCAGGGCGGGACAACAGTCACAGGCTGCTTCCCAAGACATACAGTCACGGGCCCCTTAACAACAAGGATGCGTTCTGAGAAACGGTCGTTAGGTGGTTCTTGGCATGAACATCACAGAATGCACTCACAGAAGCCTAGACGGTGTACTTCCTGCATCCCTAGGCTGGGTGGCATAGCCCGTCACTCCCATGAGTGATGTCTGTGCTACGACAGTACCACAGCTATGACATCACTAGGCCATAGGAGTTTTTCAGCTAAGTCATAGCCATGGGACCACCAGTGTGTATGTGTCCCTCCTTGTCTGGAAGGTCACTGTGCAGTGCATGACAGCACTGCCATGTCAGTGGGTGCCTTGCTGGACCATCTCCTGCCCCTGCCCACTCTGTCTGCCACCTTCCAGCAGCTCCCCGCCCTAAAGCCATCCTGTTGCTGCTTTTCTGCCATTTCTTCCTCTGTGCACTACCCAAACTCCACAGGGACTGCTGCTTGCTTGACATGCATTCTGGAGCCTTCTGGGATCCTGTCCCAGTGCCCCCGAGCAGAAGTGGAAAGCAAGGGTCACCACAGCCCAGGTGCTGCCTCTGTCCACGCCCTCTGTCCAGGTCGACAGGCATCTTCCCCTCCCCAGGGGGAGTGCAGGCTCCAGATCAGTTTCTGTCTCCCCAGCTGAGAGCCTTTGTCTTGGTTCAGGTTACTATAACACAATACCATATGCTGGGCTGCTCTAACAGTGAACTTTGATTTCTCACAGTTTTGCAGGCTGGACGTCTAGATCAGGGTGCAGCACAGTGGAGTTCCTGGTAAGGCTCCTCTTCCTGATTTCTGCCCAGCTGACTTCTCACTCTATCCCCACGAGAGAGGGAGAGGAACCAGCTCTCAAACCAGTTCTGTCTCCCCATGAATCTGAGAGTGCGCTGAGGCCAGGAATCTTTGTCCCCTTAGCACCTAGACAGGATGTGGGACAGGAGTTAGGCACATAAATAAATGAATGAATAAATGAATGAATGAAAAGACAATATATGATTGGTAAGAATCCTTCATTCATTCCACAAGCCAACCCTGCACAGTCCTCACTCTCAGCTGGGGACATCCATTGCAAAAGTTCAATCACCTCTGGCCCTGGCCAGTCCAAGTGGCACCTCGACTGTCACCAACCTGTCCCCTGACAGTGCCCTGGATGAGGCCATCAGCACCTCCCTCCTGACTCACAAGCGTGGGGCTCTTCTAGCAGCCCTACCTGGCTACTCTTGGAGCTGTGGGGCTTTTGTCTCCGAAAGTCACTCACTCATTTATCGAAAGGGGACTTCATGTTCCACCCTTGACCCACAACTCTTTTGTACTATTTGCAAGACTCTGAGGCTTTTCTTTCTTTTCTTTTCTTTTTTTTTTTTTGAGACAGGGTTTCACTCTTGTTGCCCAGGCTGGAGTGCAGTGGCATGATCTCAGCTCACTGCAACCTCTGTCTCCCAGGTTGAAGTGATTCTCCTGCCTCAGCCTCCTGAGTAGCTGGGATTACAGGCATCTGCCACCACGCCTGGCTAATTTTTTGTATTTTTAGTAGAGACTGGGTTTCACCATGTTGGTCAGGCTGGTCTTGAACTCCTGGCCTCCAGTGATCCACCTGCCTCAGCCTCCCAAAGTGCTGAGATTACAGGTGTGAGCCACCGCGCCCAGCTGAGTCTGAGCCCTTTTAAAGATGGGTGGCCATGGACTACCAGTCTGGTGAATGCTGTGGACTCCTTCTCAGAATAATGCTTTCGTTCTGTTTGTTTTTGGTTTTGGTTTTGGTTTTTTGAGACAGTGTCTTTCTCTGTTGCTAAGGCTGGAGAGCAGTGGTAAGAACCTAGCTCACTGCAGCCATGACCTCCTGGGCTAAAGGGATCCTCACACCTCAGCCTCTCAAGTAGCTGGGGCTACAGGTGCATGCCACCATTTCTGGCTAATATTTTGCATTTTTTGTAGAGATGGGGTCTCCCTATGTTGCCCTTGCTGGTCTCAAACTCCTGGCCTCAAGCGATTCAAATATCTTGGCCTCCCAAATAGCTGGAATTACAGCGGTGAGTCACACCACCAGGCCAATTACCATAACTTTTAAGTACTAATGAGCATAAGTGATATTTCAAAGTGCCTACAAGAACTATGATTTGATATGTGATATGAATGGATCTGCGATTTCTTTGTGTGTTGTTGGTTTTTGAGACAGAGTCTGCCTCTGCTGCCCAGGCTGGAGTGCAGTGGCACAACCCTTGGTTCACTGCAGCCTCCACCTCTGGGGCTCCTGAGATCCCGCCTCAGCCGCATCTGTGATTTCCATTAGCAATAAAGGTCCTGTTAATTCCACTGTGGATTGTAGCCTCCTTTCAGAATGGAAAACCCTGTTTCAGTTCGTGATTAGGAAAAATACGGGTTCTGCTATTGTTCCCACCCAGGTTCACAGACCTCCTCTTATCCCCGCCCCCTAGGAAAGGGAATCTTCTGGCCTTCTTGGGGCTAGGCCTTCACCTCCGCCTACAGGCAGGAGATGGCGCCAACAGCAAGAGGTTCCTACTGACTGTGGCCTAGAATCAGGTCAAGTGGCAGCATAGGTAGACGTGCAAGCAGGGACTAAGTCCGCGGATGTGACTGGCATGAGGTGGGCATGACTGTGCTACGAGCATAACTAAGAACATCTTCATCTAAGTGAGCGGGTGTTTTATGAAAGAGGGTGCACTAAGATGGGAAATCATCCATAGCATCCACTAAAAGAGGGTTTGAGGCCTTAAGTCTGTGCACACATCCGCCCACGGTGTCCGGGGAGAGAGTGCGAAGCGCCGGGTCCCTGCCAAGGTGCAGTTCCTGGAGGAGGCCCTCAGGCTCTCAGGACAGTGGGTGCTGGGACTCCAAATTCTCCTTCTGCTTTTCCCCTGGTCTCCTGGCACCCGTGGCAAGCGTCTCTCCTGTTGTTGTTTTTATAAATAGAAACAAGGTCTCATTATGTTGCCCAGGCTGGTCTCAAACACCTGAACTCAATCAATCCACCCACCTCTGCCTCCCAAAAGTTCTGGGACTTCAGGTGTGAGCCGACGCACCCAGCCCTGTTCTATTTCTGATTATAATCCTGAGCTTTCTCCATGTGTCCCTTTAAGCTTGGCTAATGGGGCTGAGCACATAAGAAGGAGCTTCCAGACTTGGAAGGCTGAGGCGGGAGGATCGCCGGAGCCCGGCAGTTGCAGACTAGCCTGTACAACGTACGCAGACCCCATCTCTACTAAAACATAGAAGAATAAAAATCAGCCAGGCGTGGTGGCCTATGCCTGTCGTCCCAGCTACTTGGGAGGCTGAGGTAAGAGACTCATTTGAGCCTAGGAGGTGGAGGCTGCAGTGAGCCGTGATCGCACCACTGCACTCCAGCCTAGGTGACAGAGGGAAACGTCTTGAACAAAAGGAAGAAAAGAAAGAAAAGGAAACTTTCATGCCCAATATGGTGACATAAGGGGTCATGGGAGACCGGACGAGAGGATGTGGCAGCGACCGCAGGGAAAGGAGACGGCGGCAGCGGAACTGTCTGGGGTTGACGGGGGGCCTGGGGGTGGAACAGCAGGGACGCGCTGGCACCGTTTTCTGAGAGGGGACGTTCGGGAGAAGCTGCTTGGGGAATGGGAGGCCATGAGTTCGGGAGTGGAGATGGAGCTTCAGGGCCTGGAGAAACTGGAGTGGAAGTGACAGAGGAAGTATCCGTATCGTATCCTCGGTTTGCCCAGCAGATGTCTGTGCCGCCGTGTTTACCGCAGCGCTGTTGACAACAGCCCAGATCTGCGAGCACAGTAAGCGGCCGTCGGTGAAGGAGCGGGTGGAGACAACGAGGTGGATGCGCACAGCAGAGCACCACTCAGCCGCAAAAAGAAGAGAAGCCTGGCCGGGCGCGGTGGCTCACGCCTGTAATGCCAGCACTTTAGGAGGCCGAGGAGGGCGGATCACGAGGTCAGGAGATCGAGACCAGCCTGACCAACATAGTGAAACCCCGTCTTTACTAAAAATACAAAAATTAGCCAGGCGTGGTAGCGGGCGCCTATAGTCCCAGCTCCTTGGGAGGCTGAGGGAGGAGAATTGCTTGAACCTGGGAGGCGGAGGTTGCAGTGAGCCGAGATCACGCCACTGCACTCCAGCCTGGCGACAGAGCGAGATTCCGTCTAAAAAAAAAAAAATGGCTAGAAGTTAAAACAAATAAATAAATGGTCACTACCAAATGTTGCCAGGGAGGTAGTAACCAAAAAGCTTGTATATTGATGATAGGAGAAAAATAGTACAACCACTTTGGGCAAAAGTTTTTTATCCAACTAAACGTACCAATTTTCTGTGACCGACAATTCTACTCCTAGGCATTTATTAAGAGTCTATATCTACGCAGACTGTACACAAATGTTCATTGCAGCGTTATGTATAATTACAAAAAAAAAAAAAAAAAAAAAAAACCAGAGCAAGCCCAGATATCTATAAACAAGAAATGGATTAATCGTGGAATATTACTCAGCAACTAATAGGAACAAACTGCTGATGAACTCAACAACGTAGAGTAATCTCAAAAACATTACGCTGAGCGAATGAAGCCTTACACCAGAGTAAGTGGGAATATAAATAGCTGTAAATTGGCAGTGATACAAGAGATAGAAATTATTTGGACAGATAGCAAGGGCAACAGAGTCCTCAGTGGAATTTACCTTTTTGTGTGTGTGTGTGAGATAGAGTCTCCCTTTGTCGCCCACGCTGGAGGCTGGAGTGCAGGGGCACGACCTCGGCTCACTGCAAGCTCCGCCTCCCGGGTTCACGCCATTCTCCTGCCTCAGCCTCTCCGAGTAGCTGGGACTACAGGCGCCCGCCAACACGCTGGGCTAATTTTTTTTTGTATTTTTAGTAGAGACGAGGTTTCATCGTGTTAGCCAGGACGGTCTCGATCTCTTGACCTCGTGATCCGCCCGTCTCGGCCACCCAAAGTGCTGGGATTACAGGTGTGAGCTGCTGCGCCCGGCCAACTAATCTTTTAACAAAAAGCAACCCAAAGTCATTTCTTTTCTAACAAAAAGCAGCCTGAAAATTGGAGTTGCAAACGTAGATAGGCAAGCTGGAAGTTTGCACGGGTGAATGCCGGCAGCTGTGCCAATAGAAAACGGCTACCTGGGACCAGGTACGTGCAACATGGAGGCTCCATCTTCCTTTTTTTTTTCTTTTTTCACCACCTGTAAAGAAACAGGCAACACGGCCCGGGCCAGGTAGAGAACCATCTGCATAATAAAAGATTGGGGTTGGGGGCGGCCAGCTTTTCTCCCCCTACTAAAATGACACCTAGCCCTAGTCAGTTTTTCTCGCCTTATGCAAATGAAACAGCTGATCCGACCAATCTTCGCGGCTCTATATAAATGGGACACCGCCTCCTCAAGCTCTTCTATAAAATCTGCCGCATTTCACCGCAAAACCGGCAACCCATTTCTCCAAGAGACCCCTGTCTGCTACCGAGAGCTCTTCTCCTCTTCCTGTCGCCTATTTAAACTTCAGCTCTAAAGCCCACCCTTTATGTATCTGCAGTCTATTTTTCCATGGCCATCAGACAACGGGTATTTACTCCAGAAAATGACACTTCAGTAATTTTCTGACACTTTCCGGAGAGTAATTTGCCTATGTGTACCTTTAAAAGCCCCAGAATTGGGCCGGGCGCGGTGGCTCAGCCTGTAATCCCATCACTTTGGGAGGCCAAGGCGGGTGGATCATGAGGTCAGCAGTTCAAGGCCAGCCTGGCCAAGATGGTAAAACTCCGTCTCTACTAAAAATACAAAAATTGCCAGGCGTGGTGGCGGGCAACTGTAATCCCAGCTACTCGGAAGGCTGAGGCAGAGAATTGCTTGAACCAGGAGACGGAGGTTGCAGTGAGCAGAGATCATGCCACTGCACTCCAGCCTGGGCGACTGAGACTCCGTCTCAAAAAAAAAAAAAAAAAAAGTTACAAAATTGGGCGGGTGCATAGACTCACGCCTGTAATCCCAGCTACTTGGGAGGCTGAGGCAGGAGAATCGCTTGAACCTGGGAAGCGGAGGTTGCAGTGAGCGGAGATCATGCCATTGCACTCCAGTCTGGCGACAGAGCGAGACTCCATCTCAAAAAAAGAAAAAAACATATATAATTTTAGCCCATTGACTACACTAGATATTTATTTCTCTGTATAATCATTATGATGTTATACAGAGATTGAGCCACAAGGATAATCTTGCAATGGGGGAAAAAAATCTGACTCTAAATGTTCAACAACAGTGGCTGCTTAGATATCTAGAGTTCTTCCAAACACTGGAACAATAAAAATGGTGTTATGGGCTGTTTTCTTCTTCCCCCTGATACCAGTCCTGCTCCGGTCTGGTTGTGGTATACAGGGAGTTCCGGCAGGCCCAGGTCCCCGCTCCTCCTGCAGCCCTGGGCCGGAGGTCCGCTGCGCCTGGGGCTGCAAGACCTGCGCGCCGAGATCCCGGGGCGAGGGACACTGGGCAGCGCGATCCGCACAGCGCCAAGCCTGCATCGCGCACTCGCCAGGACCAGAGCCGCGCCGCGGTGGAGCCCTGAGCGCCCCCAAGTGGTCACGTGTGCAGCAGCGACCCAAGAATTTGGAAAGAGTCCCGGAAAACTGCAATCCTCATAGAGCATCTGAAGGTTCTTGGAGGGAGCTGTGAACGGTTAACAAAAAGCACGGCCGTAGGGTCCACTGGTGGCGTTCTGAAGGGCGACCCCTCCTCTACCCCCGCGTGGCCTATGGCTCTTTGTTTAGTTTCATAAAAGCGAAAAATAAAATGTAGAAATGAGTGGCATCACAGTACATTTGTTGAGTATTTTTTCTTTTTCTTTTTTCTATGGAATCTTTCCAGCGAAGTTAAGTATTTTTTAAAAGGCAAGTTACAAAACACAGTGCAAAGTATTCTTATTAAAACATAGCTCGGGACCGGGCGCGGTGGCTCACGCCTGTAATCCCAGCACTCTGGGAGGCCGAGGCGGGCGGATCACGCGGTCAGACGATCCTGGCTAACACGGTGAAACCCTGTCTCTACTAAAAATACAAAAAATTAGCCGGGCGAGGTGGTGGG
This sequence comes from Nomascus leucogenys, assembly GCF_006542625.1. Classification (NCBI taxonomy): domain Eukaryota; kingdom Metazoa; phylum Chordata; class Mammalia; order Primates; family Hylobatidae; genus Nomascus; species Nomascus leucogenys. Next base: position 424,672 of record NC_044382.1, on the reverse strand, counting down.
CGCCTGTAGTCCCAGCTATGCGGGAGGCTGAGGCAGGAGAATGGCGTGAACCCCGGGGGGCGGAGCCTGCAGTGAGCCGAGATCGCGCCACTGCACTCCAGCCTGGGCGACAGAGCGAGACTCCGTCTCAAAAAACAAAACAAAACAAAACAAAACAAAAAAAACAAAACAAACAAACAAAAAAAAGAGCTCGGCCAGGCGCGGTGGCTCACTCCCGTAATCCCAGCAGTTTGTGAGGCCTAGGCAAGAGGAGTTCGAGATCAACCTGGGCAATATGGTGAAAAGCGTCTCTACAAAAAATACCAAAATTAGCCAGGCGTGGTGGTACGCACCCGTGGTTCTAGCTGCTCCGGAGCCTGCAGTGGGAGAATCGCTGGAGCCCAGGAGGTCGAGACTGCAGTGAGCTGTGTTTGTGCCACTACACTCCAACCTGCGTGACAGAGCAAGACCCCGTTTGAAAAATAAATAAATACGTAAATAAATAAGTAAATAACATAGCTCGTCGAGCTGAGTAGGGTGGCACAGGCCTGTAATCCCAGCTACTCAGTGTCAGGCCTCTGAGCCCAAGCCAAGCCATCGCATCCCCTGTGACTTGCACGTATACATCCAGATGGCCTGAAGTAACTGAAGATCCACAAAAGAAGTAAAAATAGCCTTAACTGATGACATTCCACCATTGTGACTTGTTCCTGCCCCACCCTAACTGATCAATGTACTTTGTAATCTCCCCCACCCTCAAGAAGGTTCTTTGTAATTCTCCCTACCCTTGAGAATGTACTTTGAGAGGGGGCGGTGCTCACGTTGTAATCCCACTTGGCCGAGCCATCCAGTCAGGAACGGAACGGTACCGTCTCTACTAAATACAAAAATTAGCCTTGCCGCCTTATCCCAGCTACTGGAGAGCTGAGCAGAGAATGGCGTGAACCCGGGAGGCGGAGCTTGCAGTGAGCCGAGATTGCGCCACTGCACTCCAGCCTGGGCGACAGAGCGAGACTCCGTCTCAAAAAAAAAAAAAAAAAAAAAAAAAAAAAAAAAAAAGAATGTACTTTGAGAGATCCACCCCCTGCCCCCCAAAACATTGCTCCTAACTCCACCGCCTATCCCAAAACCTATAAGAACTAACGATAATCCACCACCCTTTGCTGACTCTCTTTTCGGACTTAGCCCGCCTGCACCCAGGTGATTAAAAGCTTTATTGCTCACACAAAGCCTGTTTGCTGGTCTCTTCACACGGAGGCGCATGAAACTCAGGAGGCTGAGGCGGGAGGATGGATCGAGCCCAGGAGGTTGAGCCCAGCTTGGGCTAAACTGCGTAAACCACCCCCCAACCCTCGCCTCAAAAATATATATATACATATAAATATAAGGCAAATAAGTTAAAGTATCCATGAAAATAGTCTTAAAAGCTCTAAAACAAAATAATAGCAATATGTGTGGCGTGGTTGAGGGCGCTTTCTATGTTCTTTAAGCTCATGTACCCTATTTTTTCTTCTCAGGTGTGTCTAATTATTCCATAGTAAGCACATGTTAATGAAAAAGGTTTAGTGTCTAAACACACAAATAGGGAATCCGCAGGAACTGAAAAAGCAGGCTGGAGGAACAGAACAGAGCCTGGCACGTGCTCCGGGAGCGCCTCGGGGGCTGAGCTCTGGTAGAGGCGGCCTCTGTCTCCTGATCACTCTGCAACTGGCGTGCCCACCTAGCCTGAGGATGCCAAGTGGACACAGGAAGCCAGCGTGGCCACACGGCAAGGAGGAAGCACAGGACCCCCCTCATCCCATCTCGGGGGCTTCTTTCAACAAGTTACAAATACAAAGACAGGTAAGGAACTTGGAAAGCCTGTCCTGCTGGGAGGCTCTATCACATTTGGTTCTTAGGCCTGAA